>NC_051160.1:28100565-28131877 GCF_013339745.2 Dermacentor silvarum | reverse complement strand
TTTTTCGTGGGCTATAGGCTTACCATTTTATCGCAATATCCATGTTTCAATTTCCGTTTATTTCATGCCTTTGATCGACGAGAGCTGTTCATTAGCTGTGTATGTAGAGTAGCACCAAACCACGCTTTAATCGAGAGTTGAGTATACCATGAGCACAATATTTCGTGGCTATAGGCCTACCAGTTTATCAGGCAATATACAATCTTGCATTTCCGTTATTATTGCTTTAATCGACGAAAGGCTCGTGCATTAGCATGGCAGGTATGTATCGCCAAAACCCAGCCTTTAAATCGAATTTGAGTAATACCGGGCTGCAAAAATTATTTCTGGCTTATACATTTTATCAGCAATATCCAATCTTGCAATTTCCGTTTATTCATGCCGTTAATCGACGAGAGCTCGTGCATTAGCATGTGGATGTGACGTATGCGCCAAACCAGCGCTTTATCGAGAGTTGAGTAGACCGGGCTGGCAACAATATTTTCGTGGGCTATAGGCTTACCATTTTATCAGCAATATCCAATCTTGCAATTTCCGTTTATTCATGCCGTTAATCGACGAGAGCTCGTGCATTAGCATGTGGATGTGATGTATGCGCCAAACCAGCGCTTTATCGAGAGTTGAGTAGACCGGGCTGGCAACAATATTTTCGTGGGCTATAGGCTTACCATTTTATCAGCAATATCCAATCTTGCAATTTCCGTTTATTCATGCCGTTAATCGACGAGAGCTCGTGCATTAGCATGTGGATGTGATGTATGCGCCAAACCAGCGCTTTATCGAGAGTTGAGTAGACCGGGCTGGCAACAATATTTTCGTGGGCTATAGGCTTACCATTTTATCAGCAATATCCAATCTTGCAATTTCCGTTTATTCATGCCGTTAATCGACGAGAGCTCGTGCATTAGCATGTGGATGTGATGTATGCGCCAAACCAGCGCTTTATCGAGAGTTGAGTAGACCGGGCTGGCAACAATATTTTCGTGGGCTATAGGCTTACCATTTTATCAGCAATATCCAATCTTGCAATTTCCGTTTATTCATGCCGTTAATCGACGAGAGCTCGTGCATTAGCATGTGGATGTGACGTATGCGCCAAACCAGCGCTTTATCGAGAGTTGAGTAGACCGGGCTGGCAACAATATTTTCGTGGGCTATAGGCTTACCATTTTATCAGCAATATCCAATCTTGCAATTTCCGTTTATTCATGCCGTTAATCGACGAGAGCTCGTGCATTAGCATGTGGATGTGATGTATGCGCCAAACCAGCGCTTTATCGAGAGTTGAGTAGACCGGGCTGGCAACAATATTTTCGTGGGCTATAGGCTTACCATTTTATCAGCAATATCCAATCTTGCAATTTCCGTTTATTCATGCCGTTAATCGACGAGAGCTCGTGCATTAGCATGTGGATGTGATGTATGCGCCAAACCAGCGCTTTATCGAGAGTTGAGTAGACCGGGCTGGCAACAATATTTTCGTGGGCTATAGGCTTACCATTTTATCAGCAATATCCAATCTTGCAATTTCCGTTTATTCATGCCGTTAATCGACGAGAGCTCGTGCATTAGCATGTGGATGTGACTGTATGCGCCAAACCAGCGCTTTATCGAGAGTTGAGTAGACCGGGCTGGCAACAATATTTTCGTGGGCTATAGGCTTACCATTTTATCAGCAATATCCAATCTTGCAATTTCCGTTTATTCATGCCGTTAATCGACGAGAGCTCGTGCATTAGCATGTGGATGTGATGTATGCGCCAAACCAGCGCTTTATCGAGAGTTGAGTAGACCGGGCTGGCAACAATATTTTCGTGGGCTATAGGCTTACCATTTTATCAGCAATATCCAATCTTGCAATTTCCGTTTATTCATGCCGTTAATCGACGAGAGCTCGTGCATTAGCATGTGGATGTGATGTATGCGCCAAACCAGCGCTTTATCGAGAGTTGAGTAGACCGGGCTGGCAACAATATTTTCGTGGGCTATAGGCTTACCATTTTATCAGCAATATCCAATCTTGCAATTTCCGTTTATTCATGCCGTTAATCGACGAGAGCTCGTGCATTAGCATGTGGATGTGATGTATGCGCCAAACCAGCGCTTTATCGAGAGTTGAGTAGACCGGGCTGGCAACAATATTTTCGTGGGCTATAGGCTTACCATTTTATCAGCAATATCCAATCTTGCAATTTCCGTTTATTCATGCCGTTAATCGACGAGAGCTCGTGCATTAGCATGTGGATGTGACGTATGCGCCAAACCAGCGCTTTATCGAGAGTTGAGTAGACCGGGCTGGCAACAATATTTTCGTGGGCTATAGGCTTACCATTTTATCAGCAATATCCAATCTTGCAATTTCCGTTTATTCATGCCGTTAATCGACGAGAGCTCGTGCATTAGCATGTGGATGTGACGTATGCGCCAAACCAGTGCTTTATCGAGAGTTGAGTAGACCGGGCTGGCAACAATATTTTCGTGGGCTATAGGCTTACCATTTTATCAGCAATATCCAATCTTGCAATTTCCGTTTATTCATGCCGTTAATCGACGAGAGCTCGTGCATTAGCATGTGGATGTGACTGTATGCGCCAAACCAGCGCTTTATCGAGAGTTGAGTAGACCGGGCTGGCAACAATATTTTCGTGGGCTATAGGCTTACCATTTTATCAGCAATATCCAATCTTGCAATTTCCGTTTATTCATGCCGTTAATCGACGAGAGCTCGTGCATTAGCATGTGGATGTGATGTATGCGCCAAACCAGCGCTTTATCGAGAGTTGAGTAGACCGGGCTGGCAACAATATTTTCGTGGGCTATAGGCTTACCATTTTATCAGCAATATCCAATCTTGCAATTTCCGTTTATTCATGCCGTTAATCGACGAGAGCTCGTGCATTAGCATGTGGATGTGATGTATGCGCCAAACCAGCGCTTTATCGAGAGTTGAGTAGACCGGGCTGGCAACAATATTTTCGTGGGCTATAGGCTTATCATTTTATCAGCAATATCCAATCTTGCAATTTCCGTTTATTCATGCCGTTAATCGACGAGAGCTCGTGCATTAGCATGTGGATGTGATGTATGCGCCAAACCAGCGCTTTATCGAGAGTTGAGTAGACCGGGCTGGCAACAATATTTTCGTGGGCTATAGGCTTATCATTTTATCAGCAATATCCAATCTTGCAATTTCCGTTTATTCATGCCGTTAATCGACGAGAGCTCGTGCATTAGCATGTGGATGTGATGTATGCGCCAAACCAGCGCTTTATCGAGAGTTGAGTAGACCGGGCTGGCAACAATATTTTCGTGGGCTATAGGCTTATCATTTTATCAGCAATATCCAATCTTGCAATTTCCGTTTATTCATGCCGTTAATCGACGAGAGCTCGTGCATTAGCATGTGGATGTGATGTATGCGCCAAACCAGCGCTTTATCGAGAGTTGAGTAGACCGGGCTGGCAACAATATTTTCGTGGGCTATAGGCTTACCATTTTATCAGCAATATCCAATCTTGCAATTTCCGTTTATTCATGCCGTTAATCGACGAGAGCTCGTGCATTAGCATGTGGATGTGATGTATGCGCCAAACCAGTGCTTTATCGAGAGTTGAGTAGACCGGGCTGGCAACAATATTTTCGTGGGCTATAGGCTTACCATTTTATCAGCAATATCCAATCTTGCAATTTCCGTTTATTCATGCCGTTAATCGACGAGAGCTCGTGCATTAGCATGTGGATGTGATGTATGCGCCAAACCAGCGCTTTATCGAGAGTTGAGTAGACCGGGCTGGCAACAATATTTTCGTGGGCTATAGGCTTACCATTTTATCAGCAATATCCAATCTTGCAATTTCCGTTTATTCATGCCGTTAATCGACGAGAGCTCGTGCATTAGCATGTGGATGTGATGTATGCGCCAAACCAGCGCTTTATCGAGAGTTGAGTAGACCGGGCTGGCAACAATATTTTCGTGGGCTATAGGCTTACCATTTTATCAGCAATATCCAATCTTGCAATTTCCGTTTATTCATGCCGTTAATCGACGAGAGCTCGTGCATTAGCATGTGGATGTGATGTATGCGCCAAACCAGCGCTTTATCGAGAGTTGAGTAGACCGGGCTGGCAACAATATTTTCGTGGGCTATAGGCTTACCATTTTATCAGCAATATCCAATCTTGCAATTTCCGTTTATTCATGCCGTTAATCGACGAGAGCTCGTGCATTAGCATGTGGATGTGACTGTATGCGCCAAACCAGCGCTTTATCGAGAGTTGAGTAGACCGGGCTGGCAACAATATTTTCGTGGGCTATAGGCTTACCATTTTATCAGCAATATCCAATCTTGCAATTTCCGTTTATTCATGCCGTTAATCGACGAGAGCTCGTGCATTAGCATGTGGATGTGATGTATGCGCCAAACCAGCGCTTTATCGAGAGTTGAGTAGACCGGGCTGGCAACAATATTTTCGTGGGCTATAGGCTTACCATTTTATCAGCAATATCCAATCTTGCAATTTCCGTTTATTCATGCCGTTAATCGACGAGAGCTCGTGCATTAGCATGTGGATGTGATGTATGCGCCAAACCAGCGCTTTATCGAGAGTTGAGTAGACCGGGCTGGCAACAATATTTTCGTGGGCTATAGGCTTACCATTTTATCAGCAATATCCAATCTTGCAATTTCCGTTTATTCATGCCGTTAATCGACGAGAGCTCGTGCATTAGCATGTGGATGTGATGTATGCGCCAAACCAGCGCTTTATCGAGAGTTGAGTAGACCGGGCTGGCAACAATATTTTCGTGGGCTATAGGCTTACCATTTTATCAGCAATATCCAATCTTGCAATTTCCGTTTATTCATGCCGTTAATCGACGAGAGCTCGTGCATTAGCATGTGGATGTGATGTATGCGCCAAACCAGCGCTTTATCGAGAGTTGAGTAGACCGGGCTGGCAACAATATTTTCGTGGGCTATAGGCTTACCATTTTATCAGCAATATCCAATCTTGCAATTTCCGTTTATTCATGCCGTTAATCGACGAGAGCTCGTGCATTAGCATGTGGATGTGATGTATGCGCCAAACCAGCGCTTTATCGAGAGTTGAGTAGACCGGGCTGGCAACAATATTTTCGTGGGCTATAGGCTTACCATTTTATCAGCAATATCCAATCTTGCAATTTCCGTTTATTCATGCCGTTAATCGACGAGAGCTCGTGCATTAGCATGTGGATGTGATGTATGCGCCAAACCAGCGCTTTATCGAGAGTTGAGTAGACCGGGCTGGCAACAATATTTTCGTGGGCTATAGGCTTACCATTTTATCAGCAATATCCAATCTTGCAATTTCCGTTTATTCATGCCGTTAATCGACGAGAGCTCGTGCATTAGCATGTGGATGTGATGTATGCGCCAAACCAGCGCTTTATCGAGAGTTGAGTAGACCGGGCTGGCAACAATATTTTCGTGGGCTATAGGCTTACCATTTTATCAGCAATATCCAATCTTGCAATTTCCGTTTATTCATGCCGTTAATCGACGAGAGCTCGTGCATTAGCATGTGGATGTGATGTATGCGCCAAACCAGCGCTTTATCGAGAGTTGAGTAGACCGGGCTGGCAACAATATTTTCGTGGGCTATAGGCTTATCCATTTTATCAGCAATATCCAATCTTGCAATTTCCGTTTATTCATGCCGTTAATCGACGAGAGCTCGTGCATTAGCATGTGGATGTGATGTATGCGCCAAACCAGCGCTTTATCGAGAGTTGAGTAGACCGGGCTGGCAACAATATTTTCGTGGGCTATAGGCTTACCATTTTATCAGCAATATCCAATCTTGCAATTTCCGTTTATTCATGCCGTTAATCGACGAGAGCTCGTGCATTAGCATGTGGATGTGATGTATGCGCCAAACCAGCGCTTTATCGAGAGTTGAGTAGACCGGGCTGGCAACAATATTTTCGTGGGCTATAGGCTTACCATTTTATCAGCAATATCCAATCTTGCAATTTCCGTTTATTCATGCCGTTAATCGACGAGAGCTCGTGCATTAGCATGTGGATGTGATGTATGCGCCAAACCAGCGCTTTATCGAGAGTTGAGTAGACCGGGCTGGCAACAATATTTTCGTGGGCTATAGGCTTACCATTTTATCAGCAATATCCAATCTTGCAATTTCCGTTTATTCATGCCGTTAATCGACGAGAGCTCGTGCATTAGCATGTGGATGTGATGTATGCGCCAAACCAGCGCTTTATCGAGAGTTGAGTAGACCGGGCTGGCAACAATATTTTCGTGGGCTATAGGCTTATCATTTTATCAGCAATATCCAATCTTGCAATTTCCGTTTATTCATGCCGTTAATCGACGAGAGCTCGTGCATTAGCATGTGGATGTGATGTATGCGCCAAACCAGCGCTTTATCGAGAGTTGAGTAGACCGGGCTGGCAACAATATTTTCGTGGGCTATAGGCTTATCATTTTATCAGCAATATCCAATCTTGCAATTTCCGTTTATTCATGCGTTAATCGACGAGAGCTCGTGCATTAGCATGTGGATGTGATGTATGCGCCAAACCAGCGCTTTATCGAGAGTTGAGTAGACCGGGCTGGCAACAATATTTTCGTGGGCTATAGGCTTACCATTTTATCAGCAATATCCAATCTTGCAATTTCCGTTTATTCATGCCGTTAATCGACGAGAGCTCGTGCATTAGCATGTGGATGTGATGTATGCGCCAAACCAGCGCTTTATCGAGAGTTGAGTAGACCGGGCTGGCAACAATATTTTCGTGGGCTATAGGCTTATCATTTTATCAGCAATATCCAATCTTGCAATTTCCGTTTATTCATGCGTTAATCGACGAGAGCTCGTGCATTAGCATGTGGATGTGATGTATGCGCCAAACCAGCGCTTTATCGAGAGTTGAGTAGACCGGGCTGGCAACAATATTTTCGTGGGCTATAGGCTTACCATTTTATCAGCAATATCCAATCTTGCAATTCCGTTTATTCATGCCGTTAATCGACGAGAGCTCGTGCATTAGCATGTGGATGTGACGTATGCGCCAAACCAGCGCTTTATCGAGAGTTGAGTAGACCGGGCTGGCAACAATATTTCGTGGGCTATAGGCTTACCATTTTATCAGCAATATCCAATCTTGCAATTTCCGTTTATTCATGCCGTTAATCGACGAGAGCTCGTGCATTAGCATGTGGATGTGACGTATGAGGGGCGCCAAACCAGCGCTTTATCGAGAGTTGAGTAGACCGGGCTGGCAACAATATTTTCGTGGGCTATAGGCTTATCATTTTATCAGCAATATCCAATCTTGCAATTTCCGTTTATTCATGCCGTTAATCGACGAGAGCTCGTGCATTAGCATGTGGATGTGATGTATGCGCCAAACCAGCGCTTTATCGAGAGTTGAGTAGACCGGGCTGGCAACAATATTTTCGTGGGCTATAGGCTTACCATTTTATCAGCAATATCCAATCTTGCAATTTCCGTTTATTCATGCCGTTAATCGACGAGAGCTCGTGCATTAGCATGTGGATGTGATGTATGCGCCAAACCAGCGCTTTATCGAGAGTTGAGTAGACCGGGCTGGCAACAATATTTTCGTGGGCTATAGGCTTATCCATTTTATCAGCAATATCCAATCTTGCAATTTCCGTTTATTCATGCCGTTAATCGACGAGAGCTCGTGCATTAGCATGTGGATGTGATGTATGCGCCAAACCAGCGCTTTATCGAGAGTTGAGTAGACCGGGCTGGCAACAATATTTTCGTGGGCTATAGGCTTATCATTTTATCAGCAATATCCAATCTTGCAATTTCCGTTTATTCATGCCGTTAATCGACGAGAGCTCGTGCATTAGCATGTGGATGTGATGTATGCGCCAAACCAGCGCTTTATCGAGAGTTGAGTAGACCGGGCTGGCAACAATATTTTCGTGGGCTATAGGCTTATCATTTTATCAGCAATATCCAATCTTGCAATTTCCGTTTATTCATGCCGTTAATCGACGAGAGCTCGTGCATTAGCATGTGGATGTGATGTATGCGCCAAACCAGCGCTTTATCGAGAGTTGAGTAGACCGGGCTGGCAACAATATTTTCGTGGGCTATAGGCTTATCATTTTATCAGCAATATCCAATCTTGCAATTTCCGTTTATTCATGCCGTTAATCGACGAGAGCTCGTGCATTAGCATGTGGATGTGATGTATGCGCCAAACCAGCGCTTTATCGAGAGTTGAGTAGACCGGGCTGGCAACAATATTTTCGTGGGCTATAGGCTTATCATTTTATCAGCAATATCCAATCTTGCAATTTCCGTTTATTCATGCCGTTAATCGACGAGAGCTCGTGCATTAGCATGTGGATGTGATGTATGCGCCAAACCAGCGCTTTATCGAGAGTTGAGTAGACCGGGCTGGCAACAATATTTTCGTGGGCTATAGGCTTATCATTTTATCAGCAATATCCAATCTTGCAATTTCCGTTTATTCATGCCGTTAATCGACGAGAGCTCGTGCATTAGCATGTGGATGTGATGTATGCGCCAAACCAGCGCTTTATCGAGAGTTGAGTAGACCGGGCTGGCAACAATATTTTCGTGGGCTATAGGCTTATCATTTTATCAGCAATATCCAATCTTGCAATTTCCGTTTATTCATGCCGTTAATCGACGAGAGCTCGTGCATTAGCATGTGGATGTGACGTATGCGCCAAACCAGCGCTTTATCGAGAGTTGAGTAGACCGGGCTGGCAACAATATTTTCGTGGGCTATAGGCTTATCATTTTATCGGCAATATCCAATCTTGAAATTTCCGTTTATTCATGCCGTTAATCGACGAGAGCTCGTGCATTAGCATGTGGATGTGATGTATGCGCCAAACCAGCGCTTTATCGAGAGTTGAGTAGACCGGGCTGGCAACAATATTTTCGTGGGCTATAGGCTTATCATTTTATCAGCAATATCCAATCTTGCAATTTCCGTTTATTCATGCCGCTAATCGACGAGAGCTCGTGCATTAGCCTGTGGATGTGATGTATGCGCCAAACCAGCACTTTATCGAGAGTTGAGTAGACCGGGCTGGCAACAATATTTTCGTGGGCTATAGGCTTATCATTTTATCAGCAATATCCAATCTTGCAATTTCCGTTTATTCATGCCGTTAATCGACGAGAGCTCGTGCATTAGCATGTGGATGTGATGTATGCGCCAAACCAGTGCTTTCTCGAGAGTTGAGTGGACGGGGCTGTCAACAATATTTTCGTGGACTATAGGCTTCCCAGGCTGCACGTCAGCTCGGACCAACGTTCGATACCGATTGGCACTTCCTGGTCGAATGATGGCCTAAGGTTAACAGCGTGGTTCCAATATGGGCTGTGCCGTTTTGATTCCTGGTCGAATCATGGCCTAAGATTAACAGCGCGGATCAAATATCGGCTGGACCATTGTTTTAGGGATCCAGCGCTGGCCCTCTTTGCACATGCAGCAAACAATATTAGCACTGCCATTCATCACAGCTGGAATTATTGGACCGACATTCCTGTGGATGTGCCAACATGGGTTAGTAAATTGGCTTTCTTGGAACAACATAGGGCTTGTAGTATGCTAGTTTTTTGTTGCCAAATTCTTAAATGTATTTTTTGTATGACTTGGTAAGCCTAACTTACATTTAAAAAAGTCAAGACACATGTGAAGTACGGGGTTTAAGGTGCCTAATTCAAAAAATGATTATGATCGAGACACGCCGTAGTGGTGGACTTGGGATTTATCCTAACCACCTGTGGTTTTTTTCTTCCCGTGCACCCAATGCATGGTACACGGGCTTTCTTGCACGCCGCTTTAACGAAATGTGCCACCCCCCCCCCCCCAAAAAAAAAAGACAAAGCACAACGAAGCAAGCGGGGAGCACAACGTAGCAAGCGGGGAAATCGTATATCGTGCAAACTAGCCGCTGCTTTACGGATCGTGCAATGGAACATGAGCTTTCGATAAGAAACAACGGTATTGCGCATTTGCCGGCGCATTGTACGTTTCGCATGCGCGCTCTGCGGCTTTGAATGATCAAGATTCTGGGCAGAATCAAGAATTGTGCTGCCAGAGAGCTGATGTGGCCGTTTTAAATTGCCTCGAGATGGAATGGATATGTTAGTGAAACTTCTATTTCTTTGTTCAGCAGCTCAGAAAGGTACTGTCGTGGAATGTTGCGGTGACATAATAATCATGTTCATATATCAATGTTTTATTTTTATTGCTTCATTGCGCATGCGTGGTAAACCACTTATGTGAACGCCTATGAGTGAAAAACAAATTTAAGTTGGCGCTTGTCCGTGTCGATACCCTCTCGTCCTTGCCTGTCTTTGGGGCGTAATCTTGCCTTCGCGTTGTTTTTTCCTGCCTACTTTTCCGTTCTTCAACCTTGCCAACCCCCCTTCCCTCCCTCACACTCCCATGTAAGCCCGGTCAGCGCTATGAATGAAAGACTCGGGTAGCTACATGCTGCTAAGTAGAATCGGCAGCGCGTGCAGGCACGGCGGAATGCGGGGGGGGGGGTCACTGTCCCCTTGTCTCCCTCCGTCGCTGCCGCCCGCAGATCGCGATGTGTCTACATCCTGAGGGGGAGAGTGTGGCCAGTGGGGTGAATCTTCCTATACATCCCATCGGTTTTCCTACAGCAAATGGTCAGTCGACGCTAGCGCCAAGGCGCACTTCAGTTAGGCCCTAGCGGATGGATGACGGAACGGCGAGGGCGAAAAAAAGAAAAAGAAAAGCGGCGCGATTTTTTTTACCCTCCCCCTTTCGCTATAGCACTTTTTTTCTTCCTTTCTTTATGATAACGTTGTTCTGCTCGTATCTCCTTTCCCTCTTGATTTTCCTAACCCTCTCGCATGCCTCGCCTCACCCTCCCCTCATGCCTCGCGCAATGCTCTTCTTTTTTTTATTTCTTGAGCTGTCGGCTGCGGTCTCTTTTTTTTTTTTTTTTTTTTTTGTCGCGGGCGTTATCAGACGCATCGCCGGACCGAAACGCGCGCTCTCCTCTCCTGTCCAGCCGTGCCATTCGTGCATTCGTGCTGCGTGCTTGTGCGCAGTGGATTCTTTTTGCGTTTTCATGCACGCAGTCGCGTTCAATATTACAATCAAGCAAGCATGTGCCCAAATTGTATTAAAAATAATTCCACTTACAACACTTCTTTGGACTCACTTTATTGTGTTCGTTTGCGAAAACCAAAATTGGAGCAGACAGTGCAACACACTGTAGAATGCAACAAAACACGGATGCTGTTTCACGTACGCACATGTAAAAAACATTTATTGTAATAGCTGTAATGGCCAATGCGCAGAACAGCTTCTGGCGGCCTGCTTCTCGCTCGGTCCATAAAATCCACCTCTGTGAAGTGCGCCGAGCATAATCTGCGGTTGTTCACCTTCTCCCTGGGCAAACCCATTAGGTCCATCCTTCCAGCGTAGGTTAAAAATGCTTCCCTCCTGAAGAACAGTGAAGATCATAAATTATAACATCACAGTTGGGCCATACAAAACTGAGCTCGCTTCGCGTCGCGACAGAGTACTAGTTGTGATATGACAACCTTAATTCTCAGAAACGCATTTTTAAACGATGGCGACTAATTAGCTAGAAATAAGTGCAAAGCGCACACCTACCCACGTGTTCCTCGCGATACGCACAGGTGGTACTATATTTATAAGGAGCTTTATGTTCGCGGCTTGTTGACATAACGATTTACTGCATCGTTGTGGTGTTCTCAAATAAGCTAGCTGCTGCCTAACCACCGGACAGCCATGTACGACTGCGCACAATTACCATCACAAATAAAAACCGGGAAGTAAACTACACAGTGCTCACCCGTTGCCTTTAGGGATGCGGTAGAATTTCACGTCACACGGCTGACTTCGTCTTGATGTGTTCGCACACCATTGAACCACACACGAACAGCGACAGCTGCGAGACATTGCGGTGTAAAGCCGACAAACGTGCAACGGTAGGGTACCACACGGACCACGCTGCTAGCGTGGAAGGCGAAAACCGTAAAACTGACCGCATAATGCCAGAAAAAGAACACACTGCTAGCGTGGAAGGCGAGAACCGTAAAACTGACCGCATAATGCCAGAAAAAGAAATTGCTGCCGTTTTGGCCGTTATCAGCACGGCCGACGACGAGCGCGGGCCGCGCCAGCGGCGCCGCCGATATAAAGCTTTACGCCGATAGCTGAAGGCGAGAGAGAAACGACAAAGTTGAGAGAGGGTTGAGAAGAAAAAAAAAGAGAGGTAAAGCGATTTTGGTTTCGCATCCATCTCATGGATGGCGCTGCAATTCGCGTGGACAAAAAACCAGCGGAGTTTCCGAGGCCTGCTGTGGCGTTTACGCCGTTTTCTTCATTCACCCTTTCTTCGTATCCTTTCCTTCTATGCTATAGCTAAGCATACTGACGGGTGGCGTGACTGCTTGCAGACTTGCCCGTTCTTGTCAGCGCACTGCTATCGTGAAAAAAAAAAAAAGATACTCGCTTGCGGTCGTCATTCCTACTGCAAATTTAAGCCTACATCTTAAAATATGCAGCAAAGTTGCCACGGAGGAAACAAGTAAAAAACAAAAAGTCGGCGCTGGCGGCAACCATCTTCGATTTGGGATGAACTCGGAGACACAGGAACATGGATCTTACAGCGTTGAGTGCATTTGTTTTGCACATGTTGCTAATTTTCTAAGGTGCTAGATCGGGGTGAATTAGGAAATGGCGCATTGAGTCGTGCGTTTTACAAGCCAGATTGCTTCAATTAGCTAAACTTCAGGATACTACATGATGCCTTAAAAAGTATGTCCGGCTACTCAAACCGGACGTTCGTCTGGTTGACCTCCCTGCCTTTCCTCTCTTCGCTTTCTCTCTCTCTCTCTCTCTCTCTCTACTCAAGCGCTTTTTCTTGCCGCTTTAATTCCACGATCTGTGTGCATATTCCTGTTGAAGGTTAACCATTATTATAGTTTTGTTGGTTCCCTAACGTTGCAATTTTAGGTATTATGTATTTATCAGGCGTCACAATCCGTGCGTGAAGGGTGTTTCTATCCCGCAAGTCTGATGTTTCTATCAATATCACGCTTGTGATCGTGTGTTCGCATCCTGCCGTCGGACAAATTTATTAATGTTTATTTAATTATTTATATAGCACCGTACTTTCTTGAAAACGGTGACCTTGCAAAGTCGCAAAGCCGTTCGAAGCCAAACGGACGAAGTTAAGGCAAATACATGTCCTAACAACCATTAACATGCTGGCTGAATCGACCTGCTCGCAGCTCGCGTAGACACTGGCGCCACACTCGACTCTGGTAACATACTGAATGAAACTGTATTCTTAAAATGGCGAAGTACTACTTCGTTGCAACCTTCCTACATGGAGCCACCCCATTAAACGCGTTCGGCGTTAGAGGCCAGACACGTACAAAAGAGAGGCTCGAAGTCCTCCGCAGACGGACGAGAGAGAAGTGAAACGGCGCGTTGTGCGTAACTCTCACGAAACGGTTGCAGCGCGCAACTGTTGGCTTGGGCTGCGGTCGGAAGATTTGTGGCAACTCCGTGCAGTTGCAGAATGTAGCTCAAATGCAGTTCCAATCCAGCTCAAATCCTGCTCACATCCAGCGCTTAATGTAGCTCCAATCTGCTCAAATCCTGCGCTTGTGTAGTTCAAATCCAGCGCTAATGCAGCTCCACTAACGTGAAACCTGGGGAAGTGCGAAGGAGTGATGCGCCGGTGCAGGAGTAGTGCTGGAGGCAGGAGCAATCTAGCGCTTGTGGGGTGGTGTCGCCCTCTCTTGCGCTGCGCTGGTACCAGTCTGGCGTATCAGAACCGATTTTAACGAGTGTCTGCTAATTATTGCGCTTAATGCTTGTTTATTCCAGTTTTTTTATTATTCTGAATCATGTTAGTTTATGTTAAACCGGTTTTGATCAATTGTGCACTTGTTTTGACCCTGTTTTGTGCACTTGGCTTTGAGCGTGACCACGACAGATCACGCCGACGCCGACAGCCCGGGCCCTATAAAGTGCTTCGTACTTAAAACACGTTGAGACGCTCGCTTGGGCGCAGCACCCTCACTGCCCTACCCCCTCTCTATCGTTCCCTGCGAAGCTGAAGCGGCCATAAACCGCAGACCTCTTTCTTATCTCGATAGCAACTCGGAGGAGCTGCAGCGGCTGACTCCATCGCAATTCTTGCACGGAAGACGCACCGTATGCTTTCCGCATGATGCCAGCATTTCCTATGGCACATTACGACAAGATGACAAGCACGTCATCACATAAATAAGTAGTAAGTAAGCACGTCAGTAAGTAAGATGGCACGATATCGACAAACGCTATCGTGATCGCCTGACAGCTGACTTATGGATCCGATGGAAGCGGTCGTACCTGCTATTACTTCGGTCTACCTAAAACAGTTCTGTTGGTGAACTACCTCGGTTACGCGAAGTTGACGTGGTGCATGACGACATAGCACATACGCTACTATGGAAGCCGTGTAGAATTATATCAGTGCACCCAGGAAAGGACAGTATTGCAGGAGCGTTTGCACACTTCTACCAGCTTCTGGACAGCCGATAAAACGACCCGTTCACCAGGTGTACGTTCTCGAAGCAAGCTACCAAGAACCAGCTGCCGAGTGATCAATTTGGCACCTTGGTAATATGTTGAAGATCATTGCCGGCAGGTGGCGACGGGCAGGAGAAGTGAAGAAAAGGAAGCAGAGGGAAATCACAGGCAATAGAATAAAAGATGGAGTATTTGGAAGCTCGGGTCTTTATTACGCCTAATACGTCACATTGAATTTATCAGTCCTCGCAAGTTTGCTAGTGAAATTTCATTTCTATATTTAGTAAGCCTTATTGACTTGCGTCTCGGTTAATCCCCCATAGTGGGGTATGAGGCACACGTTTTGAGGAGCCAGAAAGAGAAGGAGAAGGAGCGAGCGACTCGCGCCTACTTGCTGCCATGCTAAATTTACTCTTTTACTTTCCACAACAAGAAACAAAAATAATAATGTAAATTATAAGATATTATAGCATGAAAATTAATATTAGCGATTAGAATTCATTTAATATCTCCTTCTTAAAGGGACACTAAAGAGAAACAGGAAGTTCAGCTGGAATAAAAGAGGGACCTTCAGGAATGCATGCAGTTTTTGTTGTGTGCAAAAATATGAGTTATTAGCGGAGAAATTCGTAAACAAAGACCAAATATCTCTTCTTCAATTTCTCTCACCCCAGATTTGGCGCTGAAGCAGTGTCGTCACAGATTGCATTGCTCTCAGCGAATCAGAATGCGCCATGATACGTCACCGCTTGCGTAAACGGCCGAGGCGCTGGATGCATCATGGCTGCATGCATGGTCGCTGCGTTTGCGTTCGCCGCGATGTATACCGTTGCTGCCGCTGAACCTTGCAACGAAGAGCCTGCCAGGGAAGCAGGACTGCATTTCAGCGATATTCAGTGAAACGGAGCGCGAAATGATCAGCCGTGCTCGAGCGGTAGGTGTTTCCTCGTGCGATGGCGGTGAGCCGCCGGCCGCGCCGGCGGAAAGCAGAGCTTCGTTTTCGTCGAGGCGAAGCGTGCGGTCCAACAGGCGACGATGTTCCCGACAGAACAAGCGTAGAACGTTGCGCACGTACTCGGTATGGTTATTTCTTGGCTTTATTTAATGACATTCAGCACTCACCGAGCCGCCAGTTTGCTGCTGCAGGGGCACCGGTAGGGGGTTTGATGAAGGCCGCATTGAGGGAACAGCTGTCGAGAAAGAACTGGCCTCTGGGGCACGCCAAGATACTTTCCGAGGGCAAGATTATACACATAATCCAAGGACGAGAAATGCAGAGAGCACACCATGAGTTTCTCTGGCTCTCTTGCCGTTTTATTATCGGCAGAACACTGAGCCATTGCGAACGCCGGGGAGCGGGGGCTCTCCGCGCGACACCACATGAAAGGACACAATCGAGTCAACACTGCATGCCACTGCCCCTGAACAAGCGCCTTCGGCCATTTATACAGCCCTAAACACTACACACGAGGCATTTTCTGGCTGTTTCCTGCGAAGTCGACGTTTTTCGAGCCACGCAACACGCAACCAAACACCGTAGAGCGGAACAGGCGCGCGTGACGATGCATTGACCAAAAACGAAACTACGAAACTATCACGGCCGCATTACGTAGCCGCATGCATCGCCATGCCATTTTTTCTTATTTATTTAATTTTCTGCTAAACAAGTACTTCCTCGCTTGAAACGGTTTAAAAAGTTGGCAAATGCTGTTTATGTACGTTTAAGGTGTATTTTATTTTGCGTTTTATTAACAGCGATAAATCGCTCTCGAACAATCGCGACCGGCCTGCATTTGTAATCTCCGACGTCACGAACGTGTAGTGCGGGAATTTCGAAGGGGCGTCAGCACCTATCCTTCAGTTTTTCGCTATTTTCTCGCTTATTAAACATCTGTTTGCAGTAAGTATGGTATGGCTGTGATCGTGAAAGCATAATCTACCATTTAAGCTCAACTTCCGGTTTCTCTTTAGTGTCCCTTTAAGTAAGAAAATCCTTTTTAAGTATTCATCCTTTTTCTACCCACTGCCGCCCGATTCATGGCCAATCCCCCCTAGTGGGTTGTGCTATATCTATAAGCACCAAACCAAAACAAACCTAAGCTTGCTTGACCCGTGCTTGCAGCCTAGTCTGCTCATCTTTTCTAGCTTTCTGCCCCGTGCTCGTCTGGTGAAGTTAGACTGCGGCTCGAGTCTCGCACCTCGTATTCGATCCAGCAGCCACAGGTACGCAAATCACCAAACATTTGCGAAGTCTGTAGCAATTGGTATGTGGACGCCCGTTAGGCTAAACTGAGCCGGCCCAGACGGCTCGGATGTATTCTACGCGGAGATCAGGCGAGTAACTTAGCCGGACAGAACGACGGTGCGGTTTTTTGCACAAAACGCAAACGCGCGGCCACGGAGAAACCGAGTCAAGAGTCAAGACAGAGCGATGGATTCACCGCTGCAGCTGCTTTTGGTCAAGTGGCGTTGACTGCTCGGGCATCCCGCGACATCACATGGAAGTGGAATTGTCCGCTATACTTGCAGTTTGCACGAGTTTCACGAGCCAGTAAAGTCAGTGCAGCACTACTTTATAAAGAAACTACTGAAACGCGAATGCATGGGCGGCGCAGAGTCGAGAAAAAACGAAACCTTTCGACGACCCACGTCATTGTCAAGGCTAATGTGAATGAGTTCGTCTTTCGAAAAATGAAATAGAACTGTACACGTAGCATTTTATTTCGCCTTATAATGCAGTATAGTGTTCCTGTAACGAGCGGCTGAGTATTAGCGACAGAATTTAAAGGAGGAGTGCCTTCGTCATCGGGCAGGTACTTGAATGGCCCGAGAGTGTCTTTAATTGTGTCCTGCATTTACTTCAATTTCTCGATTACTAAGGCTCTGTTCACGATAATACTGCCGCCTTAGAGTTCCTCGCGCACTAATCTATCACTTTAGCTTGACTTAATATTTGTATTTAGCGCCCCTTTAGAGCGAATAGCTTTATTTGGCTAGTTCGTCCGTTTTCGTGGTAGCTACGGCTGTGGTCGCTGGATGGATGATCGTACTTGGGCGAGTGAAGCCAGGGAAACGCGCCGAGGAAAACAGCGGCTGCTCTCGGGATACCGAGTTATGTAGAGGGGAGGTGAGGAGGAGTGGTGAAAGGGTGGGGACCATCGCGCGTGAGCTCTCGCGCCATCGAATGGTTTCTCTTTTTAGCGTCCCTTTAATACCAGCAATCGTACCATGAATTTGTCCAGAATGGAGTGCCGTGTGCCTGAAAGACCTGTATATGTTACTATACAGTCCGTAAAGTGCTTTATGTGACGACACGCCGTTCATCTGGAGCTCTGAACAAGACGCAGCTTTCGCCGAGCTGCGGCATCGCCTGGCATCGCCCCCTGTTCTTGGGCATTTCGACGAGGACGCCGAACCAGAAATTCATACTGACGCCAGCAACGTCGGTTTGGGTGCTGTGCTCGTACAACGGCAGGATAACGGCGAAAGGGTCATAGCTTACGCCAGTCGCACCCTTTCACGACCTGAGTGCAATTACACTACCACGGAGAAAGAGTGTCTTGCCGTCGTAAGGGCACTTGCCAAGTTTCGACCTTATCTCTATGGCCGCCCATTCAAGGTCGTGTCATCACTCCTTATGCTGGCTGGCAAACCTAAGAGACCCTTCTGGACGACTGGCACGGTGGAGCCTGCGCGTGCAGGAATACGACGTGACCATCGTGTACAAGTCAGGACGCACACACGACGATGCCGACACATTGTCGCGCGCACCTGTTGAACCTGCCGATCAACACATCGAAGACGAGAGCGCTTTTCTCGGCGCCATAAGCGTGGAAGACCTATCGACACGGCAGAGAGCAGACTGTGAGGTACGACCTATAATTGAGCACCTAGAAGGCCGCAACGTCTCTCTGCCCCCGCAAATTGCCCGCGGTGTGCCGTAATTTTGTTTGCGCCAGGGCGTCCTGTATAAGAGGAATTCTGCTGCCAGCAACAAAACCTATCTTTTGGTCGTACCAGCAGAGCTTCGTGACGAAATCCTGTTCGCATGCCACGACAAGCCCGCGTCTGGCCACTTGGGTTTCACTCGAACTCTTGCCAGGGTACGGAAATCGTATACTACTGGCCGAAACTCGCCACTTGTGTTAAACGATACGCCCATGCCTGCCGTGAATACCAGCACCGAAGGTCGCCGAACTTGAAACCTGCGGGATCGCTGAATCCTATCGAGCCGCCTCGAGGGCCCTTCGATCAAGTCGGCATGGACCTCCTGGGCTCGTTTTCGTTGTCTACTTCCGGAAACAAGTGGATAAGCATCGCCACGGACTATTTAACCCGCTATGCTGAAACAAAGGCTCTTCCAAAAAGCAGAGCTTCTGAGGTTGCACAATTTTTCGTACAGAACATCGTACTACGCCATGGTGCCCCATCCTGTGTCATCACAGATCGAGGAGCGGTGTTTACGGCAAGGCTGCTTGAAGAAGTTTTAGATGCGAAGCATCTTATGATCAGGGCTATGTCACTCCCTCCCTCCATCCATCCATTCATCCGCCGTGCGGAGTCCCCACCCCTACTGCGCATACGCATCCTCCTGCCCTCCTCTCCTCTCCTTGTCTCATCTCCTCTCCTCTCGGCATTCCTCCACTCCTCTCCGACGCTCCTCTCCACTCCGGATTGCGCAATGAATGGCAACACCTGCGGCTCCGCGCGCGATAATGCGAAGCAGCTGAGGTTAGAGACACGACGGTAGGCGCCCCAGACGCACCGGTAACAGTCACCAACGCCGCGAGCGTTCGGTGCGAACGCGGGCAAAACGCCGACGGCGTCGACAACAGTTCTGCGCGTTGCTGGTGCTGCTGCATGACCAAGTTTATACAGCTGATAAAGCTACCTTGAGTCGACCCCATGGCTGCTTCGCATGCTACTCAGGGTTCCCCTACGGGAAGATGGTGTAATTTTTTTCAACACCACTCATCGAAAGACGACTGCCTATCAGCCTCAAGCAAATGGCTTGACCGAAAGGCTTAACAAAACGATGACCGACATGCTGTCGAGGTACATAGATGTGCAGCATAAGATGTGGGACGATCGAGGTATTACCGTACGTCACGTTTGCGTACAACACCGCTAGGAGAGACCACACGCTTCACGCCGTTTTCTGTTGTTTACGGTCGTGAAGTTCTAACGATGTTAGAAGCCATGTTGCCATGTGACAAATCTGACAATCGTGATGAAGACACCCAGCGCTTCGTGCAGCGTGGCGAGGAAGCACGCCAACTGGCTCGCGTGAACATCAGGAAAGAACAGTGTATTGACGCGCGACACTACAATCTCCGCCACCGACAACTTGAGTACCAACCGGGGGACCAAGTGGTAGTTTGGACCCTCGTCCACCGTAAAGGCCTTTCGGAAAAGCTTCTTAATCGGTACTTCTGACCTTACAAAGTGCTTCGGCGAGTGAGTGACCTAAATTATGAAGTTCTTCCGGACGGCAACCAGCCAGCACGACGCCGACAACCACGGCATGAGATTGTGCACGTCGTGCAGTTAAAACCATATCGCACACCATAATAATAGTCGTGGTTTCCGGACCATTACGTTTCTCCTGGGACAAGTCTTTCTGACCGTCAATGTTTTGTTTAGCATCGAGTCGATTCTCTTTTGGGAGGAGGCATGGAGGGAGGAAACCCCAGGAGAGGCCCTGGCCAGCACGAGCGTATTGGAGAAGGTGTGGCGGAAGTCACGTGCTGTTTTTCGCAAAGGAGCACTGGGATGGGTACCCCAAATGTCAACGTTGCCATGACAACCGCGCTCCTGAAGCTTCGCTGCTGCTCTCGGTCTCTGAAAAGTGAAATAAGATTTTTCCGCCGGTGTCTTTCCCGCAGCACCTTTTGTTCGCGAGAAAAGCTGACTTTGGGGTTTGGTGTGTAAGCTTGAAAGTTGTGTTTTGGGTCTGTGATTGCGAGTGTCGGCCAGCAATAGATACACTCAAGCAATCACGGCGCAGATCTTCGTTGTCTCCGTCAACGTTCCACGGAAAAACACAGGAACGCGTCTGCTTCACTAAAACTGCTGCAGAAGTTTTGTAGGCCTTGTTTTGACGCGCGTCAGCAGCACACACTTCCGGCGGCTCGTAACAATACAAGTTCAAAGTTCGCGCCCATCTGCTCCGGCGAGCTGCAGAACCCCTGATTGGAGACGCAAAGAGAGGTGGCACACCAACATGGCTGCACTTCTCGCTTCAAAAAAGTGACGTCAGGGCCTCTCCTGTTTTGTTTCCTTCCTCCATGGGAGGAGGGGTAATGGCACGCGCTTGTGCCACTTGCTCCCAGAAGAAGACGAGGACTGTCGAGTTCACGAGCTAGCGCCTTGTTCTTTTGTCGGTGCTGTGCCGCCCCTTCGACGACTCGGATTTACTTTAACGGCCTCTTTTAAAAGCCGCCTGTATATTAAACGTGACAATATATAAGTTTGGCATCGGTGTCTCACAGCTGAAGTCCCCGGAAAGGAAGCCCTCGCTCATACTCTTGGAATTTGAAGGGAAGAAGCAGGCCTAACGATGGGTGAGCACAAATCTTTCCTATTTCCTTCTAATGTTTCTTTTTTCCTACATTCGGGTACGCGGACGCACAACCGTTTTGTGAGTGGGTCATTTAGTGCAGAGGGCCAATCCAAGAAGGCAGCATCAGAAGGCAGCATCGATACAGGGCGATACTAAAGAGAAGCCATTGAAGGCAGTTGTTGTGGTAATCATGACAATGTCCACGGTCTTCAATTCGTAGCGTTGAATCATAGGCTATGCGTTGAATCTATGTTTAAAGCAACTGCTCACCATATATTCAGAAGTTTCCCTTTTTTTTTTACAGCGAAAGCTATATATGGCTAGGCGAAACAACCGTTTGTCCTATGTTTCGCTAAACATCTCCATTGGCTGCGCCGTCACTTACGTCGTTCTCTAGGTCACCACAAGCGCGCGCGCCATTGGCAGCGCCGTTAGTGCATGACGTCGTTAGCGAACGCGATCCCGCCATTGCCACGTTGACGCTGCTGTGCCCGCAACGCTCCCTCCTCGGCTCGCCGTTGTCACATGCGTTCGATATCTCGGGTTAGCTCGGCGTCGTGGTTAGCAGCATCCGCCAGCCTTTGGCGCTTGCGTTCCACCAGAAACACAAACATGTAAACAATAAGATGGAAACGCTGCAATACAGCGTCGGGATTAACCCACCGCTAAACACCGGGGCCGCACGCTTCAGCTTCGCTGGTTAACCACCTGTATGGAGTGCTTGGGCGGTGTTTTTTTTTTTTTCTATGCAACATATTCCTTTCAAATAGGTTATTTTGCTCGGTTTCAAGTGGATTTCGAGTCAGTAGTCATGTAGCGTCCTTTATTCCGGGCCTTTTTAGCCACATTACCATTATGGACGGCGTAGCAGAATGCTCGCGTAGCGCTTGCCAAGTACAGGTTTGAGATGACACCAGTAGATGGTCGAAATTAAGTCGTAGCCCCCGACTACACAGGGTAGCCCACCGCACCTTTTAAGAATTTGGGACCTCAAGTTCTCGCGATGAATGAATAGACAAAACAATGACGCGTACTAATTTTGCTCTTTTTTCACGTTTTATTCCAGGTGAGGTGTCCGAAATGTCGATGATGTCAGGCAAGTACTTAAGCTTTCTTAGCGCATTCGAGCCGCAGCCTCTCATTCTGTCTCTCATCTTCGGGTTGTATAGCGCTGAGGGAGCGACGACAAAGAGAGGGACAAGACTACACACAAAGCGCGTGTGCTGTCTTGTCCTTCGCGTGCGTCGTCTTATCCGTTTCGTGCTCTTTCGGTCTGCGCCATACAAACCGACGATCATAAACCAGCGCGGCCAAATTTCTACTGTCTGCGTCTTTCACCTTCCACCTTACGATTCGGGCTGTGGGGTCACTCGATTTTCCCCGATTTCGAGACGTTATACGCAAACATATGTGGCTGTTCATTCTCGATTCTCAGCCAGGTCGTGAGGTCGACGGCCGCGTTGGCTGCGTGCCTATTACGTTGCGCTTATGAGCGCGAGTTCATGGTTTCGATTCTCGTAGTGGCGGCCGCATACGACGTGGACGGTTAGGCGAAATGACCTCGCACCAACCTTTGGGTGCACGTTTAAAAACAACATTTGGACTTTATTCCTGAGCCCCTTTTTACTACGATTCCCATGGCTACTGCGTTGCTTTGCGATTTTAACAGCGGAGCTGTTTAAGCTTTTCGTTTCCCCGCGTAGCGTTCGCAAAAACTGGCCTAGCAATGAAGTCACTGCGCATAGCTGCGCCTCGCTTCACCTTGCGACAGCCAATCAATAGCTAATCGATGATCGATAAATAATAAAGAAATTCCGGAAAATGCTGGGGATGACTTGGTAGTGCATAGCCTATAGCCCAAATACTTGGCCAGTACCTTGCGATCGCCAATCGATAGCCAATAAATAGGTAATTGATAATCGATAAGTAATCAATAAATTACAGAAAAGCATAACCGGACGGCCAGGACTAGCTAGGTGCCGATCAGGTCCGCTGTTTATTTTAGCCTTGTGCCGCAAGCAGCACTTGCGTAAAATGTCTTATAGCTTAGCTTTTTTAAATGCGAAGCATTTCTTGGCGAACATTTGCCACATAGGCAATATCTATCTATCTAGCCGCCTACGTCTTGGTGCTCTCATGGTAACTTGGTATTTACCAAAATTGGCATACTACGACAAGAGTGTATGACGAACATAAATGATAGGTGGTGACATGAATATCATGACATGCGTGTCATGTACGCATAAAATGACAATGACCCAGCGAAAAAACATTAACACTAAAAAAAATTTTGTCGCAGTTTCACCCGAAAGGCAAAGCATCAATTGCGATAGCAAGTTCGTAGATAGCTATACGGACTAAGGCTAGTAGTTTTATCCGCTGCATAAACTTGGACATGCAGCAGCACCAGCAATGCGCAGAACACGTGGGGCATTGGTGACTGTTGGAGGTGCCTCTGGGGGCGGCTCGGAGGTATTGGACGAGATCAGAGCGGGACACTCGTCGAGCAGCGTCGGAAGTCTCCCCTCGCAACGTTTTTGTATGATTGGACATTTGGTGCCGCAGCTAAACGTCGCCTTCCCCCCCTATCGTCCCCCCACGGCCTTTCTCGCGACGGAAGAAGTCGCGTTTGCTCTTTGTATATATATATATATATATATATATATATATATATATATATATATATATATATATATATATATATATATATATATATATGGTGATTGTAAAGGAGGAAAGAGACGCTTAATTCTGCAGCCCTTCCGGGAGCACGGCGCAGAAAACGCGTTTGCTCTCCGCCGTGCGCTCGCTCGCCGTGCGCTCGCTCGCCGTGAAAGCGCGCGTTCCTCACGCCCGTTCACTGGAAAAATGCAAAAACGCCCATGTGCTTGTGTTGTAGTGCACGTTAAAGAACCCCAGGTAGTCAAAATTAATTCGGAGCCCTCCACTATGGCGTGCCTCATAATCAGAAATGGTTTTGACACGTAAAACCTCAGAAAGAAGAAATAGCAAATATCGGTGCTGACTACAGTACATCACATCATTAATATAATAAACAAAACCAAATATCTGTTATCTAATAAGACCTTCATAATAAGGACTGCAGATTTAATACCAAAAATAAAGCTTTACCTCCTTAACACAACCGCGAGTAACACTGCACTGCACGTATTGCGTACAGAACAATTCGTACAGAGAAATCTGTAGTTATCTTTTTCCTGTCTGTATGCCTCACTTTCAGTCCTTCCTGGCTTCACTTCTTTCTGCTTCCTATGTATTGTCTGGGCCGCAAGAGTTAACCGTGTGTGATGTCACTCATCTAAGTTATATTATATTGAGTTGTAGGAGTCACGAACAACTGTCTTTTTTTTCCAGCCCTGTCTTGCACGCATTGCCGCGTCCCCTTGTTGAGCGGTATGATGGGTGGGTGTATGGCGTTACTGCCTATATAAGACTACATCTATGGCTAGTTTTTTGCGTGTGAATTCCGATCGTTCTAGAAAAAAATACGTAAACAAAACCTTTCAAACGTTTTGGTAACCACAGAGAGATTCTCCCAGGCTATCTCGTAATTCATAGCGAAAAAAAAATGTCGCAGTTTCGCCCGATAGGCGAAGCATCAATTGCGATAGCAAATTAGTAGAGAGCTCTTCAGAGTAGGGATAGTAGTTTTATAGGCTGCATGAACTTGGACACATTCACTTACTAGCTAAATTAACAAGCGTGGTGTCAAGGCGCACAAGCAAACAGGAATAGATCACACTCGATTACCGCAGACAACCACTGTCAAGACGCCGGCAGCAAGCGCAGCCGCCGCAGCGAGCGAAGTTTCGTGCGGTCTATCGCTTCAACGGAAACAGCGGCAAATGCACAGCGCATACAAAGGTCAGAGCGGTGTGGAGATCGCTTTCAAGATACGGTGCGTGCGACAGCCCGCACTGGCGCAAAGTACAAGTGCAGTTGTTGGCAGAGCAGAAGCTGCCCCCCCTCCCTCCTGCGCTGCCTTCCCGCTTTCCTCCTTTCTCGTGGGAGATTGAGTGACCAGTTCCCCTTGCGCCCGGTTGCAAGATACGCATTTGGTGATGCAGCACAGCGTCACCCCCCTCCCTCCCTCCCTCCCTCCCTCAAATACCCCCATTGCCTTTCGCGCGATGGAAGTCGCGTTTGCTCTCCGCCGTGCGTACGCTCTCCGTGAAAGCGCGCGTCTCCCGTGCGCTTTCACTGCCCTTGGACTTTATACGGACTTTACACAATGCCCTTGGACTTTATACGGAACCTCACAGCGACACCGACGGCGGAAATCCACTTGAAGTGTCTATATAATTGCTATCGCAATCAAAGAACAGTGAGAGCCATCTCACTGTTCCTTATGGCGATATCGATGACATAGGCTACAAACACAGAGATACAGCATTTAATGATATGCTGGATATGTTAGTATAGGCACAGGTTATGCAGCTACAAAAATGGCCAGTGTTGACCTCCTATGGAACTCCGCGACAAGCAGCCCAAAAAGCTGCCACATCTATAATTTCCTTTAGGGATATTCCACTGACTGTTACGTACCCTACACTGAACACCACCTGTGGTGTCATATGGGACGATGACTTGTTGGAATTGACCAAGGCCCAACTTCTTGAGAGCTGGAGGGACCAGAACGTGACCAATGTCACCATAGAAATTACTCACAAATATATATATATATATATATATATATATATATATATATATATATATAGATTACCGAGAAGAGAGGGAACTGAGAGGCCCAATTTTATTAATCATATCATAGGAAGCCAACAAACATAGACACCAAGGACAACATAGGGGAAAGGACTCGTACTTACTAATTCAATAACAGAAATTATACATTCATGAAATTGAAGTGGCTGGCCTGCGCGGCACACGCAGCACAGTCACAGCGTAAGCTGGCGGAGCGGCTCAAGAGTAGCTCCAATTTCGGCACCACGCATAACAGGGTCTCCGCGGCAGTCTCTTCGCCTCGTTTTGACGAGAACGATCTGAACTGTCCGCCCAGCGTCGACGGCGAGCTGCGGCTTGTAATGCTCTCTGCACAGCAGTCTGCTGAACTCAATGGTGTCTGGTGGTAGCCACGCACGTAGCTCTACGATTCGCTTATTCGTATTAGGGGCGAAGCACCTTAGGGCCGAGCCTTGTCCCCCCCTCGTAGTTGTCCGTAGCTCTGGTTTGCATGGAGTCTGCTAGGGGCGCTGCGGTGCACGAGGGCTATATAAGCGCTGTATATACTGTACACATGTACAGTATATATATATATATATATATATTGTAAGCACATTTCACGTACTTCATCGTTCTCATTTGTATATAGCCATCATCATCCCTGTTTCTCTTCTTCTTCGTGTTTGAGCCTCGGCCGTGCCGGTGGAATAAACGGGTCTGCCAGTGCTGCCTGTCCTGGTCGTCTGTGGGTGCCCTCTCATCAAAATGGCGAAGCACCGGTCCGGAAGTGAGATGATTCTTAAGGGCTTGAAATGCCGACTCACAGTCTTCGGACCATGTGAAAGAGGCGCCGGTGACCAGGAGCTTATGTAGAGGAGCTGCTATTGTAGCAAAATTGCGTATAAAACGGCGAAAGTAAGACGCCAGGCCGAGAAAGCTGCGCAATGTTTTTTGATTTGATGGGCAAGGGAATTGAAGCACAGCAGCAATCTTCTCAGGGTCAGGTTGGACGCCGTCTTTTGAAACGACGTGACCCAGCACTTTGATGCTTCTGCTGGCGAATCTGCACTTTTTAGTATTAATCTGGAGACCAGCATCTGAAAGGCATTGGAGGACTTCGTCTAATCTCTGTAGGTGTTGGCTGAAGCTGGAAGAAAAAACAACGATGTCATCCAGATAACAGAGGCAGGTCTTCCACTTAAGGCCACGAAGAACAGTGTCGATCATACGCTCAAACGTGGCTGGAGCGTTGCACAGGCCAAATGGCATTACATTAAATTCATAAAGTCCGTCCGGCGTGGCGAAAGCGGTTTTCTCTTTGTCAGCCTCGTTCATGGGAATTTGCCAATATCCCGATCGCAGATCAAGGCTGGAAAAATATTCCGCTCCTTGTAGTGTATCTAAGGCGTCGTCAATTCGAGGCATGGGATACACATCCTTGCGTGTAATCTTATTGAGCGCTCGATAATCAACGCAAAAGCGAACGGAACCATCCTTTTTCTTCACCAGAACGACAGGAGACGCCCAGGAACTGGATGAAGGTCGTATAATATTTCGTGCTAGCATGTCATCAACTTGTTCTTCAATGATCTTCCGTGCCGACTGCGAAACACGATATGGGCGACGGCGTATAATTGCAGAACCGTCGGTTTCGATGCGGTGTGCAGCTACGGAAGTCTGGCCCAATGCGGTGGCACAGCTATCAAAGCAGGATTTGCGCTTAGCCAAAATGGCGAGTAACGCATCCGACTGGGCAGCGGTTAGGTCAGAACCAATTAGGGCTCGGAGAGAAGAAGAATCCAAACCTGAGGTTGGTACTGGTGACGAAGAAGGGGAAAGCGCTGCGACAGAGATCAGTGGCGGGTCGGTGAAGGTTGCCACGGTCATCCCTTTGGGCAACAGCACAGGATCTGGGGTTGTGTTTCAGGCGTACAGGAGAGCTCGGCCACATGAAAACCGGACGAGACAAGGGGCGACTAGAATTCCTCGTGAAGTGCAGCGTGAAGAGGGGGTAACCAGTGCGTCTCCATCGGTTAGCTGGCCGGATGTGACAGCTACTATGTGTTCGTGACCAGGGTGCAGGACGTAATCTGCAGCGACAGCCAAGTTCAAGATGGAGGGTGACGACTCCAAAATAGGTGCATCCGTGGTATCTGTGATGTGGACGACTTTCTCCCTACATGATATAACAGCGGAGGCAGAATGCAGGAAGTCCCAACCGAGAATAAGTTCATGGATGCACGCGGGTAGCACAATCATCTCAATGTGGTGACGAATGCCGTCGATCAAAACACGAGCCGTACATTGTCCGTCGGGGTGAATGGGTACGTTATTAGCGCCGCGTAAAACGGGTCCAAGATAAGGCGTTCTGACTTTACGGAGCCGTGAGCACAAATCACTACGCAGAACGGAAACAGCGGCACCAGTATCGACGAGAGCTTGCACAGGAACACCTGCGAGAGTTACAGATAGCATATTGGCCGGGCGACAAGGAGGTATTTCCGAAGTTCGACAGGACGCAGTTTTCCCTCCAAAAACTGCAATCCTTAGTTTTCCGAGTGTTGGTCAGCAAGGCGGGAGATGGGGCGAAGCGGTGATGCAGAGCGGCGGTAGGGAGAAGGAGAACGTCGTCTAGCCGAACGGGAGCCCTGAGGCAGACGTGGAGACGCTGGAGGAGATGGAGAACGACGCTGCGTAAAAGCGGACGGGCCTGGGAAGACGACCAGGACCGGCAGCACTGGCAGACCCGTTTATTCCACCGGCACGGCCGAGGCTCAAACACGAAGAAGAAGAGAAACAGGGATGATGATGGCTATATACAAATGAGAACGATGAAGTACGTGAAATGTGCTATATATATATATATATATATATATATATATATATATATATATATATATATATATAGTATAAGTACACGAAGCTCTCGCCACCTCTAAGTCCGCTTGCCGGCGTCGGGGGATTCACTGTTACCCGAATGATCCCTCGGTGCTTCGCCCACTCATCATCATTCACTTTGTGTATATGCGGTGCTTTTTTTTTAATATTCCGCAGCAGTGTTTGTCATTCTTTAGGGAAACCTTCGCACGAAGAAAATTTGGAGTGTGTCTCATTGTTATGTTAATTTGAATTTTTACACAAAACAAGCACAATAATTTACAAAATGTTCCGCAGATTCGTCTCCATGCCTGATAATGCATCTTCGGATGCAATGAGCATGTGTCAAGCAAGTGCGTGCTCAAGATCTAGATTTTATTGTTTGCACTAACTCTTAGCTAACATTCTTTTGTTTAAGAACGTGCTTCAGGGCAAGACCTGCTAGGCAATGACACTTTCGAAACAGTAGCTCTGGGTTTGAGGCTGAAGGTTAATACATTTTGTTTCTTCTAGTTGATCAACACGACCATGACGGAGGCAAAGGACACAAGCAAGAAGGTGGTCTAACGGAGGTCACCCTACGGATAAAACCCATAGGTGGCAGATGCCAGCTACTGTTGAATTCATGGCTACCATGGTTGACCCAGCGCTTGGGAGGAAATGCGCACACTTTCAGCCACTGGGGTGTGCTGTTTCGCTACCCAAATTTCATCCCGCGTGAGCTAGTGGAAGCCGGTGCCATGCCTCCTCACTGGGAGCTGCGATCCTGGTCATCGTGGCTGAGTGAAGAACAAGTGGCTGCGCCGGGACACCAGCTGGTGAGAAAAAGCTTACGTTATAGATGATACACACATAAGGATTCAACCTCCCTAATGAAGCCTGATTGGAAAATTTGGGAATTTAAGCCGAGTTGACTCCTGAAAAATGCAAGGCACGAGGAAACAGGTCGCAGTTCTGCTTTGGCATTACCTTCGAGTTAGCAAAAGAGAATAAGGCAGGTCACATGTAGTCATTTCGAAAGTAAGGGGGTCGACAATGTAGGAAAACACAACATTCATACTTCTGTGGAACGCAGATATCGGAATTCTGTAATTCGAGTAGCATATAATTATTCGTACAGTCCGGCTAATTTTCTTTCCTTTAGACAGCGTCTAGAGCACATATAATACAATGGACATACAAATAGCACGGCTCAACATCGCAAACCTACATCTGGCTGTTATTGTGTTATTGTATATTATACATATGTAATATTAAAAGGAGATAACTTGCGTCCACAAGACTGCAGCACGATCATGTTATCAACCATCCTCCCTTTTGTGCGCTTCCATGACATTCTTTCGCCATAATGGAAAGCAATGAATCACCGCAACACCTACAAATCTGACACCTTAAAATGGAACACAATAACGCACAATGAAAGCATAAAATTAAATATTAGCTTGGTATCCAGATTACAATAGAAACAAGTGACGAGACAAAACATCCACATGTGTTCGTTAACCAAGTTTACGGCAGAAACTCCCCTGGAGTTCACTAAGTATGTGCAACCATTGTGCCGCCTCTTCCATCTCCACGCAGCCAGTGTAAAGCCTTATCAACCAAGATCGGTAGTTATGTATCTTTATATATTGTTATAAATCTTATTTGACTCAATCCGACCTTTAACATGCCTTATCGGTTGGTATGAACCTTATCACAAGCGATCCAATCCTTATCAACCGTGATCCGTCGTACTCACCCTTATCGTACATTATCTGACCCCTGTCAACTGTTATGTGTCATTATCAAGCTTATTGGATTTGATCCGACCATTATCAACGCTTATCCGTCCTCATAAACCTTATCAAAATCGCTCCGACCATTGTAAGTCGTTATCCCTCTTTCGCACCTCATCCATCCGCGTCGAGCCATTATCGACGGTGATGAGACCCATATAACCCCTAATCTCTCCTTATCATCCTTATGAACTCATCGACTGCTTATCTGTCTTAAGCGACGCGAAGCGCATGAGCACTCAGAGATCGGTAGCATTTCAATCAATGAAGGAACGCCCTAAGGGAAGGCGCATCGACCGACTACCGTAACGCATTAGGGATCTGGCGTGTTTGGCATTAATTTTCGCAACATCCGAATTTTACTAATGTCTACAATACTTTAAATCGAGTGTGCATTTGCCACTAGAGATGGCTTTTCTTCCCCCATCATCAAATCTTGCTAAAATAAAGCCTGCTTTTCTAGCGGACATACATAGCCATCATCCACAAGCGTGGGTGTTTAACGCAGGCTAAGGCACTCGCCTACTGAACGTCGTTGCGTAGGTTCGAAACTCAGCACCGCCAACCTTCTTCCTTTCAAATTTCTTCTGTTTCTTTTTGTACATTAGCTTATATATAGCAACGGACGATTTTCCTCGTTCGGTAGGCATGGAAATGCTTACGCATTTACTAATGATGTGGGGATGGACTTGCTGCCATACTTTATCAGCCCAGCTGCTCCGTCGACGTCCCTGTGATTGGTATACTTGTGATTTTGCCGACATTTGCAACTGA